>NC_090654.1:278626304-278633804 GCF_040937935.1 Hyperolius riggenbachi
GACAGTGCTGGCTTCACTTACTTCGTGGGTGCTATACACTTTTGAACATCATCGCAGATTGTGTCCCATCCTTTTCCTTTGTTTGGATTGTTCGGCCAATTTCGACTGAACGACCTTGTTTGCCTCTGAGGAAGCGGCCTTTGCCTGTGAAACACGTGTAAGGTATATTTTGGTTCTGTGATTGGATATCTTATTCATAACTAATCGAGGAAAACTGACGTTTATGAAGAATTAAAAGACTGATGCTGTTCCTTTAAAAAAAAAAAACAAAAAAAAAAAAAACACCTTGTGGACTGTTTTGTATATATCTAGGTTCATAAGAGTTGCTTACTGCGGGTGCATAAAGAAATGATAACTAACCGCACCCTCCAAGCTAAATGGCACTGGTCTGTCAGAAATGAGTGCACACCCATAGGCTCAGGTCGATGCGGAAGGAAACCAGGGTGCCCAGATGAAACCCGCACAGGCAGAGAGAGGCCCCCCCCCCCCCCCCCCCACACGTGCAAACAGCAGAGAGTGTCCCCCTGCAGGCACAGGCAGAGAGGCGCCCCACGTGCAGACAGGCAGAGAGTGTCCCCCCTGCAGGCACAGGCAGAGAGGCGCCCCACGTGCAGACAGGCAGAGAGGACCTCCCGCGCGCTGAATTTTTACTTTATCAACCATTAGCTAGAGAAAGGAAATGCAAGCGATCGGATGATCATTATTTTACCTCGTGCAGAAGCCAGGGGGTTCAACGGCCTCTTCACTGCTTTTGGCCTGTTTAAAAATATAAAAATTATTATTTTGTATTTATATACCACCAGGGATAGAGTTGTGAACATTTTTTTATTCAAAGCCAATCAGTAATGGTTATCCCAGTACAAGAGGTCAGCCAACAGCTGCAGCCAATCAGTAGTGGGTTATCCCAGTACAAGAGGTCAGCCACCAGCTGCAGCCAATCAGTAATGGGTTATCCCAGTACAAGAGGTCAGCCAACAGCTGCAGCCAATCAGTAATGGGTTATCCCAGTACAAGAGGTCAGCCAACAGCTGCAGCCAATCAGTAATGGGTTATCCCAGTGCAAGAGGTCAGCCATTAGCTGCAGCCAATCAGTAATGGTTATCCCAGTGCAAGAGGTCAGCCAACAGCTGCAGCCAATCAGTAATGGGTTATCCCAGTGCATGAGGTCAGCCATTAGCTGCAGCCAATCAGTAATGGGTTATCCCAGTACAAGAGGTCAGCCACCAGCTGCAGCCAATCAGTAATGGGTTATCCCAGTGCAAGAGGTCAGCCACCAGCTGCAGCCAATCAGTAATGGGTTATCCCAGTACAAGAGGTCAGCCAACAGCTGCAGCCAATCAGTAATGGGTTATCCCAGTGCAAGAGGTCAGCCATTAGCTGCAGCCAATCAGTAATGGGTTATCCCAGTACAAGAGGTCAGCCACCAGCTGCAGCCAATCAGTAATGGGTTATCCCAGTGCAAGAGGTCAGCCATTAGCTGCAGCCAATCAGTAATGGGTTATCCCAGTGCAAGAGGTCAGCCATTAGCTGCAGCCAATCAGTAGTGGGTTATCCCAGTACAAGAGGTCAGCCACCAGCTGCAGCCAATCAGTAATGGGTTATCCCAGTGCAAGAGGTCAGCCATTAGCTGCAGCCAATCAGTAATGGGTTATCCCAGTACAAGAGGTCAGCCATTAGCTGCAGCCAATCAGTAGTGGGTTATCCCAGTACAAGAGGTCAGCCACCAGCTGCAGCCAATCAGTAATGGGTTATCCCAGTGCAAGAGGTCAGCCATTAGCTGCAGCCAATCAGTAGTGGGTTATCCCAGTACAAGAGGTCAGCCACCAGCTGCAGCCAATCAGTAATGGGTTATCCCAGTACAAGAGGTCAGCCACCAGCTGCAGCCAATCAGTAATGGGTTATCCCAGTACAAGAGGTCAGCCACCAGCTGCAGCCAATCAGTAATGGGTTATCCCAGTACAAGAGGTCAGCCATTAGCTGCAGCCAATCAGTAGTGGGTTATCCCAGTAAAAGAGGTCAGCCACCAGCTGCAGCCAATCAGTAATGGGTTATCCCAGTACAAGAGGTCAGCCAACAGCTGCAGCCAATCAGTAATGGGTTATCCCAGTGCAAGAGGTCAGCCATTAGCTGCAGCCAATCAGTAGTGGGTTATCCCAGTACAAGAGGTCAGCCAACAGCTGCAGCCAATCAGTAATGGGTTATCCCAGTACAAGAGGTCAGCCAACAGCTGCAGCCAATCAGTAATGGGTTATCCCAGTGCAGGAGGTCAGCCATTAGCTGCAGCCAATCAGTAATGGGTTATCCCAGTACAAGAGGTCAGCCACCAGCTGCAGCCAATCAGTAATGTGTTATCCCAGTGCAAGAGGTCAGCCATTAGCTGCAGCCAATCAGTAATGGGTTATCCCAGTGCAAGAGGTCAGCCATTAGCTGCAGCCAATCAGTAGTGGGTTATCCCAGTACAAGAGGTCAGCCACCAGCTGCAGCCAATCAGTAATGGGTTATCCCAGTACAAGAGGTCAGCCATTAGCTGCAGCCAATCAGTAGTGGGTTATCCCAGTACAAGAGGTCAGCCACCAGCTGCAGCCAATCAGTAATGGGTTATCCCAGTACAAGAGGTCAGCCACCAGCTGCAGCCAATCAGTAATGGGTTATCCCAGTACAAGAGGTCAGCCACCAGCTGCAGCCAATCAGTAATGGGTTATCCCAGTACAAGAGGTCAGCCATTAGCTGCAGCCAATCAGTAGTGGGTTATCCCAGTACAAGAGGTCAGCCACCAGCTGCAGCCAATCAGTAATGGGTTATCCCAGTACAAGAGGTCAGCCATTAGCTGCAGCCAATCAGTAATGGGTTATCCCAGTACAAGAGGTCAGCCATTAGCTGCAGCCAATCAGTAATGGGTTATCCCAGTACAAGAGGTCAGCCATTAGCTGCAGCCAATCAGTAGTGGGTTATCCCAGTACAAGAGGTCAGCCACCAGCTGCAGCCAATCAGTAATGGGTTATCCCAGTACAAGAGGTCAGCCATTAGCTGCAGCCAATCAGTAGTGGGTTATCCCAGTAAAAGAGGTCAGCCACCAGCTGCAGCCAATCAGTAATGGGTTATCCCAGTACAAGAGGTCAGCCAACAGCTGCAGCCAATCAGTAATGGGTTATCCCAGTGCAAGAGGTCAGCCATTAGCTGCAGCCAATCAGTAGTGGGTTATCCCAGTACAAGAGGTCAGCCAACAGCTGCAGCCAATCAGTAATGGGTTATCCCAGTACAAGAGGTCAGCCAACAGCTGCAGCCAATCAGTAATGGGTTATCCCAGTGCAGGAGGTCAGCCATTAGCTGCAGCCAATCAGTAATGGGTTATCCCAGTACAAGAGGTCAGCCACCAGCTGCAGCCAATCAGTAATGTGTTATCCCAGTGCAAGAGGTCAGCCATTAGCTGCAGCCAATCAGTAATGGGTTATCCCAGTGCAAGAGGTCAGCCATTAGCTGCAGCCAATCAGTAGTGGGTTATCCCAGTACAAGAGGTCAGCCACCAGCTGCAGCCAATCAGTAATGGGTTATCCCAGTACAAGAGGTCAGCCATTAGCTGCAGCCAATCAGTAGTGGGTTATCCCAGTACAAGAGGTCAGCCACCAGCTGCAGCCAATCAGTAATGGGTTATCCCAGTACAAGAGGTCAGCCACCAGCTGCAGCCAATCAGTAATGGGTTATCCCAGTACAAGAGGTCAGCCACCAGCTGCAGCCAATCAGTAATGGGTTATCCCAGTACAAGAGGTCAGCCATTAGCTGCAGCCAATCAGTAATGGGTTATCCCAGTACAAGAGGTCAGCCACCAGCTGCAGCCAATCAGTAATGTGTTATCCCAGTGCAAGAGGTCAGCCATTAGCTGCAGCCAATCAGTAATGGGTTATCCCAGTGCAAGAGGTCAGCCATTAGCTGCAGCCAATCAGTAGTGGGTTATCCCAGTACAAGAGGTCAGCCACCAGCTGCAGCCAATCAGTAATGGGTTATCCCAGTACAAGAGGTCAGCCATTAGCTGCAGCCAATCAGTAGTGGGTTATCCCAGTACAAGAGGTCAGCCACCAGCTGCAGCCAATCAGTAATGGGTTATCCCAGTACAAGAGGTCAGCCACCAGCTGCAGCCAATCAGTAATGGGTTATCCCAGTACAAGAGGTCAGCCACCAGCTGCAGCCAATCAGTAATGGGTTATCCCAGTACAAGAGGTCAGCCATTAGCTGCAGCCAATCAGTAGTGGGTTATCCCAGTACAAGAGGTCAGCCACCAGCTGCAGCCAATCAGTAATGGGTTATCCCAGTACAAGAGGTCAGCCATTAGCTGCAGCCAATCAGTAATGGGTTATCCCAGTACAAGAGGTCAGCCATTAGCTGCAGCCAATCAGTAATGGGTTATCCCAGTACAAGAGGTCAGCCATTAGCTGCAGCCAATCAGTAGTGGGTTATCCCAGTACAAGAGGTCAGCCACCAGCTGCAGCCAATCAGTAATGGGTTATCCCAGTACAAGAGGTCAGCCACCAGCTGCAGCCAATCAGTAATGGGTTATCCCAGTACAAGAGGTCAGCCACCAACAGCAGCCAATCAGTTGCTCTACTTCAATTCCTAATCTGCAGCTGCAATGCGATTGGATGTTTCGCAGGAATTCTTTTCTGCCATAAATATGCCCCTTATAAGTGCCGACGTGTGACCCCAATTGCAGCTGATTAGCTGCACAGAACTCTGAATGAAATTTCTTATGATTTGATTGCAGACATTCAGTCAAACAGCCCAGCAAGAGGGGATGATAAGATTAGTGTGCATGAACATTCATGTGACAGGATGAGATAAACAGCTACATATAGCACTAGTCTAAAGCTACGTACACACATACGACCACGATCGTTCGTTGTCAACGACGAACAAACTTTTAATTGATGAAAGAACGACCTAAGTAAAGTCAGTTTTAAAAGGTGTGTAGCGATCAGATCATTAGAACGAACGTTACATCACAGAAAGCAACTATTGCGCCTGCGCATAAAAATGAAAAGTTCCATGGAGAAATAGTGAAATGCGCATGTCAAGCCTAGTACGAACGATCGTTTCCAACGATGTACTACTTTTACAAAAGATCAAAAGATCTAAAGATCTCCAATTGAATAATCAGGTGGTCATACGTCCTGCGGACAAAGGGGGGGGGGGGGGGGGGAATTGTTGTACAGGATAAAGAGGACTATGAGAGGGAAGCCTTAAGACTTCTGGGGGATCAAAATACATACAAGAAATTAAAGAGGGATCCCAGTGAAATATTTGAGAAGGAACTGGAATGCCTCCTGAAAGGAGCATGTGATGCTGGTATTCTGAATAGAAGGGAAATGAATTATGTTAGCATTAAGCATCCAAGGGTGGCCAGGTTCTACCACCTCCCTAAAATACACAAGAGTCTTGCTGATCCTCCAGGAAGGCCGATTATTTCGGGGATTGGTTCATCCACATCCAATCTATCGGGGTACATTGACACCTTCTTGCAAGGGTATGTCCGGGATACCCCCGCCTTCCTGGAGGACAGCAGACACATCTTGAACATATTGGAAAATTTGAATTGGGAGCAAGGGTGGATAATGGCCACCCTGAATGTTACTTCCCTTTATACCATCATTGAACACAAAAAGGGCATAGAGGCCATTGAACATTTTTTAAATTTGGATGATTCGTTACAAAGTGAGCAGAAACAATTTATTAAGGATGCAGTTTTGTTTGTATTAACACATAATTATTTTGAATATGGAGGGGACAGTTACCTCCAGACGAGCGGGACGGCAATGGGGACCAAGTTCGCGCCCGGATATGCAAATTCATTTATGGCCCATTGGGAACACACCCATGTATATGGGTGTGAGGGACCGGGCGCGGACCTGGTCCTCTGGAAGAGATTTATAGATGACGTCCTGCTCGTCTGGAGGGGCACGACAGATGCTTTGGGGAAGTTTGTGGATAAAATTAACAATAATGATTGGGGGCTGAAGTTTACAGCAGAGATAAGTGAGAGGGAGGTTAATTTCCTAGATGTATCTATTTATATAGAGGGAGCGGAATTGAAAACCAGAACCTATAGGAAAGCCACAGATGTGAATGGATACATCTTGGCTAACAGCTGCCATTTACCGGCATTGTTGGAGAACATTCCCAAAGGTCAATTCATGAGACTTAAACGGAATTGTACAGAGGAGGAGCAATATAAAAAAGAAGCCGATATAATGTCGGGACAATTTTTGGAGAAGGGATATGAGAAGGATGCTCTGGAACAAGTGAAATGGGAGGTGGGGATGATGGAGAGGAAAACATTGTTAGAAAAAAAACAAAAGCAGGATACTGCAGATTTTTCAATGAGATTGAATTTGAAATATAACTCACAAATAGGATGTGTAAAGGGGATTATTAGAAAGCACTGGGGGATTCTGAAAGGCGATAAAATTTTGAGGGAAATATTGCCAGAGTACCCTTCTTTTGTGTTTAGAAAAGTAAGCAATATAGGCCTGAAAATAGCTACGGCCAATCATAATGGAGGGGACCTACAAAGGATTCAGGGGGAGGGGTTTGTAAGATGTGGGAGGTGTCAGAACTGTCATAGAACTAAGGGATATGCCAAAATTTTACAAGTAAAGGAGGGGAAGGAAATATACAGTATTGATGAATTAATAACATGTGACACCAGGGGGGTTATATATTGCCTCATATGCCCGTGTGGCAAAAGGTATATAGGACGTACAAAGAGGGAAATGCATAAGCGTATAGGGGAACATTTTAATAATATTTTGAAGGGTTGGGAGGGGCATCCCCTCTCGAAACATTTTAGACAGCATCATGGAAGCAAATTGAATAATGTGGTATTCTTTGGATTGGAAATAATCCGGAGAGACCCCAGAGGGGGAAACTACATAGCAAAGATGTCAAGAAAAGAAAGCCAATGGATTTTTAATCTAAACACTATGGTACCTAATGGTTTAAATGAGGAATGGGAAATGTTTGGTTTCCTGCAATGAGATGAATGGGAGCCACCTGAGTGCATGGATCACCTGGGTCTCTAGGGAGGGAGAGGGGGAGCTTTTAGGAGGATGTTTTCAAAAAATGACTGGAAAATGATCAGAAAATGCCTGAAAAATGCCCAATAAATGCTTAAAAACACCCAAAAAATGACCAGTAAATGCCTAAAAACGCTTAGAAAATGCAAAAATAATCTATGCAGGGTGAAAAATTGAGACTTAGAGAATTGAGGGTAACTATGAGTAATGAATGAAGTTCCCCTTTAAGGGAAGGTGGAGATTTGATAGACTGGATGTCTATAAAAAGCAGGAAGTGGTGGCCAGTGGGTATCCCTCATCCTGATGAAGATAGTCGTATACTATCGAAACATGTCGATGTGAAGGGCTCTAGGAGCATCCACGCAGTGTTTCCACATTCTGCAGCAAAAGCACGTACAGTACAAGGTGCATGGTTGCATATGGGAGCTTTGAAAGC